>NW_026731860.1:137500-147508 GCF_028476545.2 Physella acuta
TAAAAAGTATATCTTTAAGAAACAGTGACCGGAAAAAACCGCTTTCCAGCTTTCCTAGATGGGGAGGGGGGGGGGGGCGCTTTTTCGAAGACTAAAATCGGAAAAATTCAGGCCGGATTAAGGAATAAACCGATATCGCCTAGAAAAGAAACCCATTGAACTAAAGCGTATTTTAAGATTGTGTAACATAAAAAAGAGTTAGCAGACTGTCGGAGCGGGTGGATGGGAAGCGACACTCTTTGCTAAAATGTTAAGTGAGAAGAAAATTAGTATATTGTACTGATTATTGCTTTGTTCAACCTAACTGATAATTCGAAATTGCAATACTGGCCTACTATTATCGAAATTGTTCTAAAGATACGACCAAAAGTAGACCAAATAAGGCTTGCACCTTCTACAAAATACCCTAAAGCAGTGGTTCTTAACTTTTTGGAGTACCGAACCCAACCAGTTTCATATGCGCAATCACCGAACCCTCCTTAATAGTTGTATCGTCCACAATGAGAAAATCCGATCGTGAATCCTATGAGTCGGGTGTGTGTCTTGACCTCCGCGGAAGCACTGAGACTGAATTACCGAACCTCTCGGGTTCGATGGAGCCCACTGTTCTAAGCCCTTTTGATTTTTTACTTTTTATTCGTTTCGGCATCTTAAGGGGAAATTAATTGGCGTCAAGTGAAGTTTTAGGGAACGACAATCGCCCCCCATATATATATATATATATATATATATATATATATATATATATGGGGGGCGCCAAACTGAAAGTTCGCCCCGGGCGCCGGGAGGGGTCGCTACGCCTCTGACAACATAACGTGTTTTATCTACAGTAACGCTGCCGGTAAGGTCATACGGAGAACACAATAGTTGCCTGACCGATTTCTTGTTAATTGATTGATTAGTTGATGTTTTTTTTTTTGGACTACGTGCAAGCGCATCTTTTGTTTACTTTGTACTTGTAATTTTATTTTATTTTTATATTGATATTTCAAGTATTTGTTTCTTTTTCCTACCTTAAAATACATTTTAAAATTATATCAGTTAATTAAAATAATTCTAATATATTTTTAGAAGATTAAGTTACATGTTAAATCACCTTTCGCCTAACCCCGTTGAATGTGCACTAGTTTTTCGGACCGTAGAATAAGCGATCTCGATCGACTTCTCATACGTCCGCCACTGTCAGACGGTGCTTAAGCTCCCCGTGCTTCATTAAATAAAAGCTGCAGCTGAAGAAAATGACGCTGATATATCACTTCTAATTAAACTAATTATTTTTTGAATCAGTATATTCATGTTAGAATGAAAATTGATTTTTTTTTCCCAACATTGATAAGCTCTGTCGTAGTGCTTATAAACTTAAGTTTTCAATTTTAATGTTCCTAATCTTGATGTCCCCAATATTGATGTATCAAAACTTGATGTCCCCAATATTGATGTACCAAAACTTGATGTCCCCAATATTGATGTGTCCAACCTTGATGTCCCCAATATTGATGTACCAAAACGTGATGTCCCAAATATTGATGTATCAAAACTTGATGTCCCCAATATTGATGTATCAAAATTTAATGTCCCCAATATTGATGTACCAAAACTTGATGTCCCCAATATTGATGTATCAAAACTTGATGTCCCCAATATTGATGTACCAAAACTTGATGTCCCAAATATTGATGTATCAAAACTTGATGTCCCCAATATTGATGTATCAAAATTTCATGTCCCCAATATTGATGTACCAAAACTTGATGTCCCCAATATTGATGTACCAAAACTTGATGTCCCCAATATTGATGTACCAAAACTTGATGTCCCCAATATTGATGTACCAAAACTTGATGTCCCCAATATTGATGTACCAAAACTTGATGTCCCCAATATTGATGTGTCCAACCTTCATGTCCCCAATATTGATGTGTCCAAACTTGATGTGTCCTCAATATCGATTTGTCCAAACATAATTTCAACCTTGATAATTCCAACCGTGATTTCCCAAACCATGATGTCCCCCACCCTATTACCACTAATCTTGATGTTCAACCCCAACCTCGACCTCCCCCCCCCCCCCAACTTAAAGCCCACCATTTTTGCACCAACTTTTGACTAAATGTTCTAAAACCTTGTCTTAATCATACCGTCCTCCCCTGTGACATAACTTCCCCTCCCTGACCCCCCTATCCAGCCCCACCCCCACCCCAAACCCAACGCTGACCCACCCTAACTTAAAGCCCACCAGCTTTGCATCAACTTATGACTAAATGTTCTAAAACCCTGTCTTAATAACTTCCCTCCCCGACCCCCACCCCAAATCCAGCCCCACCCCCAAACCCAAACATCTTCATCTTAAGCACCCCCCTCTCAACAGCGCCCAGCTTCCTTCCTGTCAGTTCCTTTGCCCATGTCTCTCTTTAAAGGGACGTCACCCTGTATTTGAAAGAAAACTTAAAAGTTCTCTCCCCTAAATATACCGCTCAGTACTTTCTTTCACCAAGGCCCTTTTGCCACCCCCACCCCCCATTCCCATACTAGCACTAGCCTCTACTCACCCAACCCTCTATCTAGCCCCCTCAGAAATCCCCCCCCCCCTCCCCCGCCCCTCTCGCCTCCGATTATCGTTAGCAACTTTGAACTGTACTGACACACTCAAAAATCATTTTTAAAAAAAACACCACAAATTTTATCGATTACTTAAAAAATTGAAAAGAATGAACGCGCCGCTAACTGGATGAATTTGAACGCTCTGTAATATTCCGCTTTGTTGTGTGCCTGTAACTGCAATAAAACAAATCGTTATGATCATTTGTTCATACCTGAGTTAAATGGCTCATTTGTTTACGTGTAAATCATATCAAACAGACGTTATATTTATTTTTGACGTAAATGAGTTTAATTGCTCATTTGTTTACGTTATACTCTGATGGAACAGGTCTTTGTATTCATAGCGTCTAATTTAAGATTCCTAGATCTAGTGTTTTTACCAGAAACAAAGTTTGAAAATTTATAATAAGTTGAAGATCTGCGCTTGAAATTTATAGCTGAGTAATTTTAACTACGTTAAAATATTATAATTTATAGTTTGTTGGGCTTAAAATATAATACTTTTTCAACTGTGGTATTCTGACTAATAGGTTAATTTTGCAAGATGGCCGCTGTTGTCATAGTTACCAGGAATCTCCCACCAAAAAGTGTTAATACATATATAGTGGTGCTCCAGAAGAAATAATTTTTTCCCCGGTCACGTTTTAAAATAAAAAACGTCCCTGAGTCCACCCAGCTCTGATATGTACCTATTTCACGTTAGGGAAAGTAAAAGCGGTTGGGCATAGTGTTGACCACACAATCCTTTCATTGGCCGAGGTCACAGAAACAGGTGAACTCTACTTCACTTGTCCCATGGGCCGTCTTTACTTATTTAAATATTAAAACTAAGTATTTTTGCAGGGCCTACACCTTTAAATGTTTCGACTGTTCCACGTGTAACTCAATAGGAAATGGATGTGGTTGACGGGTAGTGACGGGCTCGATTGTTCACAAAAGTCTCGAGCTCGAATCTCAGACTCGCGGTGTCTGAGTCCACCCAGCTCTAATTGGTACCTGGCTCAGTTTAGGGAAAATAAAGGCGGCTGGGCGTAGTACTGAAACTATCATATCATGGTCACGAAACAAATGGACTTGACTTCATCTGTCCAATGGACTTTCAGGTTGAGAAGGTTGACTTGTAGTTGTTTTTTTTTTCATAACTGAGTTTAATAATGTTTATTTGTTTACGCGTACCTCAAATAAAAATTGCCTTTATAAGGTTTATTAGTTTATATGTAACTCAAATGGACAGACGTTATAACTTATATGGCTCATTAGTTTATATGTAACTCAAATGGAACAGAAGTTAAAAATTGTATGGCTCGTTAGTTAATATGTAACTCAAATGGAACAGAAGTTATAAATTGTATGGCTCGTTAGTTTATATGTAACTTGGATGGAACAGACGTTATAACTTATATGGCTCATTGGTTTATATGTAACTTGGATGGAACAATTACAGTAACATTCATAGCGGTCTTTTGTTCATATGTAACTTCATCATATGGAGCAGCTATTATGATATTGATAGTGCATGTGTCCCCATGTAACTTAATGGAGCAATCATTAGAATGTTCAGTCTTTAAAAAAAAAAAAAAACAAGAAGCATTTTTTCCCCAAACTTGCTGTAAACAAAACAAAAATATTGAGATGTTCCTTTTTTCAATTTTTACTTCCTTTTTTTCTATTGTTGTATTATCTCCCTTTATATCCTACATTATCCATTCGTTTTTTTTTTCACGTTAAAAGCCTGTAAACATTTAAAATCCCTTTAAAAAAATTAAAACAGCTAATTAAAGTTTGGGTGCTCCAGCTGTTACAGAATGGAGGGGGGGGGGGATAAAATAAGTTTTAAAATATTAGCATCGGGTCTAAAATAAAGGAATCGTCTTGGGAGTTTAGATAAGGGGAGGACGTGGTCGGGCGGGTGAAACCACGGTTGCCATCCACAGAAGTCCCGAGTTTGGATCCCAGGCAGATGAGGCTGGTTTGCTAAGGGCATAAACCCATCAACTTATCAACCCATTAACGTATCAACCCATCAACTTATCAACCCATTAACTTATCAACCCATCAACTTATCAACCTATCAAACCATCAACCTATCAACCCATCAACTTATCAACTTATCAACCTATCTACCCATCAACCTTGGGTGAACGAATTTTATCAAAGCTAATATACTTCTCCACCAAAGACCCCCGGCCTCCAGGTATGTCTTGGGCGCCCTCTCGTTCGTTTTCCCTGGGAGTTCCACTCCAGCGCCTGACGTGTCGTATGTGTGGGTTCCTTTCGCAATGTGTGCCCCACCCAGCGCCCACTTGCTCCTCCAAATGTCCATCGTCATGGGCTCCTGCCTTGTCCTTCTCCACAGGTCTCTGTTTGGCATGTTCTGCCACCTCTTTAAATCATCACAGATTTCCACCCATTATATCATAACATTATCTCTATCGTCAACAGTGTTTCTCCCAGACTTTTTACTCCGGGGGGGGGGGGGGGGGCACTGTTAAAAGTATATATCTTTTATATAAATTCCATTTTGTTCGGGGGAGGGGGGGGGGGGCTCTGCCCCACCGAAGAGATGCCTGGAAGAAACACTGATCGTCAACTCCACCTTCAAAACTTGACTGAACAGTCTGCTACTTTTGCCAGAAAACCCAGAAACGTCCGTGTAATGATGCAATGACCTGCAATTTGTTCTTAAGTTCACGGTTGAACGGGTCCAGACATACAGACTTGTCGTTGTTCTCTCGGCCATATCTATATTTCTGATTTAGGTGCTTCAGAAATGTATGTCAAGGCCATATCTCCGCCATATCTATATTTCTGATTTAGGTACTTTAGAAATGTATGTCAAGGCTAAAATCAAAATGCATTGAGAATTTTGTCTAAAAAAAGATACGATACAAAAATAATTTTAAAATAAAAAACATTTTCTTTTACCAAAATCTTTTGTGTATTAAAATTGTATGGAAATGATACACGTTATATAAGATAGTGGTTAAAAATATATATATACAATGCCTGCACAGTGCTTATTTTAATTTTACTCTTCGTTTTGAAATACCCAGCCATCAGATAAAAAGTATCTCTTTGTAGATGCTAATGGCCTTGGCCAAAAAACTCTCAAAGTGGATCTTACATTTTTTCAAAAATCGTGTGCAGTGTTTTTAAACCATTCGTGATAACAAAAACTTAAACGTGTTTTTTTCTATGGATTTTCTACAGCTTGGGCTTATTAGCTGTTTTTTTTTTTTCATATTTTTAAAAACTGAATAAACCATGGTAATGTAAGTAAAATGTAAACAAACCGGGCTTAACTAGATCTAGGTCATGATGGCGTTCAATGGTATTAATAAATATTTACAGGACGAGATAGAGAAATGAGGAACAAAGGTGGTTCTTTGATAAGGTTTCTTTTACAAATGTGATACTTTAGTGCACTTTACGGTCAGTATATCTCCACAGAAATGTGGCCTTAATTAAAGTTAAAACAGTATATCTTCAAGCTCTCTGCATTTGCAAGTTTTATAACTTTTTTTTTAAAATAATAAGCTTATTAATTTTATTTTAGCTTTAAGTTTTAATTTTTTTTAAATGTGGGCCTTCAGAGAAGATGAAACTCACAACACGTTTTTGGTCCTTGTCAAGAGTAATGAGCGAGTTCTTCTTAACCATCTGGGCAAACACAGTCTAACAACCTATAAGCTGTTATTTACGTACCATAGAGGGGGCCATAAATAACTTGGGGATTCTTACTACCAGTGGGACCCCTACAAACCAGAGGTCCCCCACTAACCAGAGGTCCCTACTAACCGGAGGTCCCTACTAACCAAACACCACTACTAACCAGAGGTCCCTACTAACCAGAGGTCCCTACTAACCAGAGGTCCCTACTAACCAGAGGTCCCTACTAACCAGAGGTCCCTACTAACCAAACACCACTACTAACCAGAGGTCCCTACTAACCAGAGGTCCCTACTAACCAGAGGTCCCTACTAACCAGAGGTCCCTACTAACCAGAGGTCCCTACTAACCAGAGGTCCCTACTAACCAGAGGTCCCTACTAACCAGAGGTCCCTACTAACCAGAGGTCCCTACTAACCAGAGGTCCCTACTAACCAGAGGTCCCTACTAACCAGAGGTCCCTACTAACCAGAGGTCCCTACTAACCAGAGGTCCCTACTAACCAGAGGTCCCTACTAACCAGAGGTCCCTACTAACCAGAGGTCCCTACTAACCAGAGGTCCCTACTAACCAGAGGTCCCTACTAACCAGAGGTCCCTACTAACCAGAGGTCCCTACTAACCAGAGGTCCCTACTAACCAGAGGTCCCTACTAACCAGAGGTCCCTACTAACCAGAGGTCCCTACTAACCAGAGGTCCCTACTAACCAGAGGTCCCTACTAACCAGAGGTCCCTACTAAACAGGAGTCCCTACTAGCCAGAGGTCCCTACTTACCTAACGCCACTACTAACCGAAGGTCCCTGTTAACCAGAGGTCCCTACTAACAAAGGGAGGGGGGGCTACATAACGCCCTTCACGCCCCTCCCCCCCCCCCCAAATCAACAAGAACAAAAAAAAACTGCATATTAGTTGCCATAGTTCCCAGCGTCAGCTAAAACTGATCTTGTAACGTCTGCATGTGTGTGGGCTGATGACTTATGACTACCAAGAGAAGCCTCTCACCCATTCATTAAGCAGGTAGTACTTATCTAAAATAGCTGTACTGTGTTAAACGTGTCAGACAAGGAAAGAAATAAATCTATTTCCCCGCCTGCTGCTGGAAGCGTTATTAAAATAGAAAGGGGGTGGTGTCGGTTGAGACGTGTACTAATACTCTGTCCACTCATCCACTGAATGGTCAGTATTCTCAGTAAGATATGCTCACGGTGGTTCGTCTTTCAGAACGAGGGTTAAACTGATTGTGTCATAGGTTTTCAGAACGAGGTTTAAACTTATTGTGTCAGGTGTTTTCAGAATTTAGTTCTAAACGAATGTGTCATAGGTAGTCTTTCAGAAGGATGTTCGAACTGATTGTGTCATAGTTTATTTAGAATGTAGTTCAAACTGAATGTCATAGTTGTCCAGAACGAGGTTCAAACTGATTGTGTTTTAGTTTTATTTTCAGAACGAGGTTCAAAGTATATCATAGGTTGTCTTTCTGAATGAGGTTCAAACTGATTGTGTTATATGGGTCAGTTTGAAAAACATACCTACTGACACATTTTTTCTGACTCGTTGACTGCCTGTCAAACAAATGACAGCTTAAACTGGTATTTCAGACAACATGTGTATAACAGTAGGTAGGCAACACTAGGTAGGCAACAGTTAGGTAGGCAACATTTATAGGCAACACTAAGTAGAAAACACCTGTAGGCAGATCTAGGTAAGTAACATGTATAGGCAACTCTAGGCAGAAAACTCTAGGTAGGCAACACTAGGTAGGCAATATCAAGAAATAAAAACCAGGTTCGCGAATCCTCGACCTGATAGGTTCGAGTACACACGATAGTTACACGACAAAGAATTCAAAGATAAAATCATTGCTCAGGTCACTCCTTCCCTTCTCATAGTGGTAAAGTTCCATCAACTCCAAACACAAACACAATCACCCCCCCCCCCCCCACACACACACACACTCATTAGAACAGCGTTACTCCTCAGACAAACTTTATTTCACCTTCCCTATCTTCGGTCTAATCAGAACACTCACAATGAAAACGATATTACAAACTTTATAAAAAAAATAATTCAATAACAAACGAATTTATAAAAAAAAAGAGAGAAAAAAAGGTAAAACACAACAAATTTTACAGAACAGTACAACAACAACAGCTCGCGTCGCCTAGAGCCAAAACGGCTCAACTTTCACTAATCACACCAGTAACCCGAGCCACTTTCCCTCAGCTAGGACGACTAGATAAAAACTCCGCCTCTCGCGAGTCAGCGCAAGACGCGTCTAATTTCTCCACCTCACAAATTACCGTCAGCTACATTAGTCTCTCGCAGTCCAAGGTCTCACACGTCAGCTGCAGACGGGAGTCATGTGACGTCTGCGGTTGATGAAAATCTTTAGCTTCTGTTATCGAGCATATTATGTCTGTTTTTTTTTTTTAATTAAAATTTAAAACTAATTGAATAGATCAAGTGCAACCGCAGCCTTGCAATGGTTTCAGTTTCGAAATTTTTAAATAATATATAATTATAATTTATGGAAAGGTAGATTATCAAATTTCTCTCTCTCACACATACACACACACACACACACACACACACACACAAACTCACACTGATACACATGTATACATATATATTTCATATGTATTTACCAGCACGTCATATATACTTAGAAACAGATGCCTATCATCACACAGATAGTACTACGTTATGGACATATGGACATATACTAAACATGGTTGAGTCTTTTAGAGAACAAATTACCATTGTAATAAAAAAAAATTAAAAAGTAAAGCTCCCTGTTCAGACCTGAAGATCCATAGCGCAGTTGAAAAGTTCATTTGTTTCTTGACCTTGACATTGAAGGAGGGATGGTGTGGTTAGCACTACGACCAGCCACCTTGACTTTCCCCAACGTAAGTCAGGTACGCATCAGAGCTGGATGAACTCAGAGACGTCCCACAGTCCCGAGTCCGGACCGAGATTCGAACTCGAGACCTTCGGGCAAGTAGTCGAATACTCTACCATTCGATCACGCCGTACTTACATGTTAATACTCCCCTCTCATCCTCTATATCTCCCTATCTACACCCCTGGCGTAACCCTAACACTACTTACCTCCCCTAGCACTTTACAACAAAAAAACAACAACAACCATTTTGACGTTTGTGGTAGGAAATTACCTAGTTGATTTCCCCCTCATCTTTGTCTATTATATTCATTATTCCCCTTAGCCCTTCGTGTCTTAACCAAATTTATCGCCCCTGTTTATCGCAGTACTATGCCTCTTAACGTAATTGTCCCGGTTCTCTCCCCTCGCTGTGAACCCTCAAGAGCTTGCGTGCAAGGGGAGCGACTAATGATGCAATGACAATCTCTGGTAGCGGACCTAGATCATAAAGCTTAGCAGCAGCTTTGACGAACAATGAAATGGAAAACTGCGCCAAATACACACAGCTTTGAACAGTTTGTTTTAGAAGCGGTTGTTCCTCTTGCCTTTTTTTTTTCGTTTTGAAAACCAATAAAGAAAAAACTAGACAAGGTTTTTTTTACCGATTTTTTAAAACGTCACACAGATCACAACTGAAAACATTGAATTTCTAATACGATATTGTTCATTATCTTTTCTCTTCTTTGTTCTTAATAGAAATTATGGGAAAGGAATTTCTTGAACATTAATACTAATAGTTTCGCTGTCTGTCTATCTATCTATCTGACAAGAACGCTCTAGAGAAAACACAAGG